>NC_091141.1:9181846-9189346 GCF_041381155.1 Argopecten irradians | reverse complement strand
AAAAAAAAAAAAAAAAAAAAAAAAAAAAAAAAAAAAAAAAAAAAAAAAAAAAAAAAAAAAAAAAAAAAAAAAAAAAAAAAAAAAAAAAAAAAAAAAAAAAAAAAAAAAAAAAAAAAAAAAAAAAAAAAAAAAAAAAAAAAAAAAAAAAAAAAAAAAAAAAAAAAAAAAAAAAAAAAAAAAAAAAAAAAAAAAAAAAAAAAAAAAAAAAAAAAAAAAAAAAAAAAAAAAAAAAAAAAAAAAAAAAAAAAAAAAAAAAAAAAAAAAAAAAAAAAAAAAAAAAAAAAAAAAAAAAAAAAAAAAAAAAAAAAAAAAAAAAAAAAAAAAAAAAAAAAAAAAAAAAAAAAAAAAAAAAAAAAAAAAAAAAAAAAAAAAAAAAAAAAAAAAAAAAAAAAAAAAAAAAAAAAAAAAAAAAAAAAAAAAAAAAAAAAAAAAAAAAAAAAAAAAAAAAAAAAAAAAAAAAAAAAAAAAAAAAAAAAAAAAAAAAAAAAAAAAAAAAAAAAAAAAAAAAAAAAAAAAAAAAAAAAAAAAAAAAAAAAAAAAAAAAAAAAAAAAAAAAAAAAAAAAAAAAAAAAAAAAAAAAAAAAAAAAAAAAAAAAAAAAAAAAAAAAAAAAAAAAAAAAAAAAAAAAAAAAAAAAAAAAAAAAAAAAAAAAAAAAAAAAAAAAAAAAAAAAAAAAAAAAAAAAAAAAAAAAAAAAAAAAAAAAAAAAAAAAAAAAAAAAAAAAAAAAAAAAAAAAAAAAAAAAAAAAAAAAAAAAAAAAAAAAAAAAAAAAAAAAAAAAAAAAAAAAAAAAAAAAAAAAAAAAAAAAAAAAAAAAAAAAAAAAAAAAAAAAAAAAAAAAAAAAAAAAAAAAAAAAAAAAAAAAAAAAAAAAAAAAAAAAAAAAAAAAAAAAAAAAAAAAAAAAAAAAAAAAAAAAAAAAAAAAAAAAAAAAAAAAAAAAAAAAAAAAAAAAAAAAAAAAAAAAAAAAAAAAAAAAAAAAAAAAAAAAAAAAAAAAAAAAAAAAAAAAAAAAAAAAAAAAAAAAAAAAAAAAAAAAAAAAAAAAAAAAAAAAAAAAAAAAAAAAAAAAAAAAAAAAAAAAAAAAAAAAAAAAAAAAAAAAAAAAAAAAAAAAAAAAAAAAAAAAAAAAAAAAAAAAAAAAAAAAAAAAAAAAAAAAAAAAAAAAAAAAAAAAAAAAAAAAAAAAAAAAAAAAAAAAAAAAAAAAAAAAAAAAAAAAAAAAAAAAAAAAAAAAAAAAAAAAAAAAAAAAAAAAAAAAAAAAAAAAAAAAAAAAAAAAAAAAAAAAAAAAAAAAAAAAAAAAAAAAAAAAAAAAAAAAAAAAAAAAAAAAAAAAAAAAAAAAAAAAAAAAAAAAAAAAAAAAAAAAAAAAAAAAAAAAAAAAAAAAAAAAAAAAAAAAAAAAAAAAAAAAAAAAAAAAAAAAAAAAAAAAAAAAAAAAAAAAAAAAAAAAAAAAAAAAAAAAAAAAAAAAAAAAAAAAAAAAAAAAAAAAAAAAAAAAAAAAAAAAAAAAAAAAAAAAAAAAAAAAAAAAAAAAAAAAAAAAAAAAAAAAAAAAAAAAAAAAAAAAAAAAAAAAAAAAAAAAAAAAAAAAAAAAAAAAAAAAAAAAAAAAAAAAAAAAAAAAAAAAAAAAAAAAAAAAAAAAAAAAAAAAAAAAAAAAAAAAAAAAAAAAAAAAAAAAAAAAAAAAAAAAAAAAAAAAAAAAAAAAAAAAAAAAAAAAAAAAAAAAAAAAAAAAAAAAAAAAAAAAAAAAAAAAAAAAAAAAAAAAAAAAAAAAAAAAAAAAAAAAAAAAAAAAAAAAAAAAAAAAAAAAAAAAAAAAAAAAAAAAAAAAAAAAAAAAAAAAAAAAAAAAAAAAAAAAAAAAAAAAAAAAAAAAAAAAAAAAAAAAAAAAAAAAAAAAAAAAAAAAAAAAAAAAAAAAAAAAAAAAAAAAAAAAAAAAAAAAAAAAAAAAAAAAAAAAAAAAAAAAAAAAAAAAAAAAAAAAAAAAAAAAAAAAAAAAAAAAAAAAAAAAAAAAAAAAAAAAAAAAAAAAAAAAAAAAAAAAAAAAAAAAAAAAAAAAAAAAAAAAAAAAAAAAAAAAAAAAAAAAAAAAAAAAAAAAAAAAAAAAAAAAAAAAAAAAAAAAAAAAAAAAAAAAAAAAAAAAAAAAAAAAAAAAAAAAAAAAAAAAAAAAAAAAAAAAAAAAAAAAAAAAAAAAAAAAAAAAAAAAAAAAAAAAAAAAAAAAAAAAAAAAAAAAAAAAAAAAAAAAAAAAAAAAAAAAAAAAAAAAAAAAAAAAAAAAAAAAAAAAAAAAAAAAAAAAAAAAAAAAAAAAAAAAAAAAAAAAAAAAAAAAAAAAAAAAAAAAAAAAAAAAAAAAAAAAAAAAAAAAAAAAAAAAAAAAAAAAAAAAAAAAAAAAAAAAAAAAAAAAAAAAAAAAAAAAAAAAAAAAAAAAAAAAAAAAAAAAAACAAAAAAAAAAAAAAAAAAAAAAAAAAAAAAAAAAAAAAAAAAAAAAAAAAAAAAAAAAAAAAAAAAAAAAAAAAAAAAAAAAAAAAAAAAAAAAAAAAAAAAAAAAAAAAAAAAAAAAAAAAAAAAAAAAAAAAAAAAAAAAAAAAAAAAAAAAAAAAAAAAAAAAAAAAAAAAAAAAAAAAAAAAAAAAAAAAAAAAAAAAAAAAAAAAAAAAAAAAAAAAAAAAAAAAAAAAAAAAAAAAAAAAAAAAAAAAAAAAAAAAAAAAAAAAAAAAAAAAAAAAAAAAAAAAAAAAAAAAAAAAAAAAAAAAAAAAAAAAAAAAAAAAAAAAAAAAAAAAAAAAAAAAAAAAAAAAAAAAAAAAAAAAAAAAAAAAAAAAAAAAAAAAAAAAAAAAAAAAAAAAAAAAAAAAAAAAAAAAAAAAAAAAAAAAAAAAAAAAAAAAAAAAAAAAAAAAAAAAAAAAAAAAAAAAAAAAAAAAAAAAAAAAAAAAAAAAAAAAAAAAAAAAAAAAAAAAAAAAAAAAAAAAAAAAAAAAAAAAAAAAAAAAAAAAAAAAAAAAAAAAAAAAAAAAAAAAAAAAAAAAAAAAAAAAAAAAAAAAAAAAAAAAAAAAAAAAAAAAAAAAAAAAAAAAAAAAAAAAAAAAAAAAAAAAAAAAAAAAAAAAAAAAAAAAAAAAAAAAAAAAAAAAAAAAAAAAAAAAAAAAAAAAAAAAAAAAAAAAAAAAAAAAAAAAAAAAAAAAAAAAAAAAAAAAAAAAAAAAAAAAAAAAAAAAAAAAAAAAAAAAAAAAAAAAAAAAAAAAAAAAAAAAAAAAAAAAAAAAAAAAAAAAAAAAAAAAAAAAAAAAAAAAAAAAAAAAAAAAAAAAAAAAAAAAAAAAAAAAAAAAAAAAAAAAAAAAAAAAAAAAAAAAAAAAAAAAAAAAAAAAAAAAAAAAAAAAAAAAAAAAAAAAAAAAAAAAAAAAAAAAAAAAAAAAAAAAAAAAAAAAAAAAAAAAAAAAAAAAAAAAAAAAAAAAAAAAAAAAAAAAAAAAAAAAAAAAAAAAAAAAAAAAAAAAAAAAAAAAAAAAAAAAAAAAAAAAAAAAAAAAAAAAAAAAAAAAAAAAAAAAAAAAAAAAAAAAAAAAAAAAAAAAAAAAAAAAAAAAAAAAAAAAAAAAAAAAAAAAAAAAAAAAAAAAAAAAAAAAAAAAAAAAAAAAAAAAAAAAAAAAAAAAAAAAAAAAAAAAAAAAAAAAAAAAAAAAAAAAAAAAAAAAAAAAAAAAAAAAAAAAAAAAAAAAAAAAAAAAAAAAAAAAAAAAAAAAAAAAAAAAAAAAAAAAAAAAAAAAAAAAAAAAAAAAAAAAAAAAAAAAAAAAAAAAAAAAAAAAAAAAAAAAAAAAAAAAAAAAAAAAAAAAAAAAAAAAAAAAAAAAAAAAAAAAAAAAAAAAAAAAAAAAAAAAAAAAAAAAAAAAAAAAAAAAAAAAAAAAAAAAAAAAAAAAAAAAAAAAAAAAAAAAAAAAAAAAAAAAAAAAAAAAAAAAAAAAAAAAAAAAAAAAAAAAAAAAAAAAAAAAAAAAAAAAAAAAAAAAAAAAAAAAAAAAAAAAAAAAAAAAAAAAAAAAAAAAAAAAAAAAAAAAAAAAAAAAAAAAAAAAAAAAAAAAAAAAAAAAAAAAAAAAAAAAAAAAAAAAAAAAAAAAAAAAAAAAAAAAAAAAAAAAAAAAAAAAAAAAAAAAAAAAAAAAAAAAAAAAAAAAAAAAAAAAAAAAAAAAAAAAAAAAAAAAAAAAAAAAAAAAAAAAAAAAAAAAAAAAAAAAAAAAAAAAAAAAAAAAAAAAAAAAAAAAAAAAAAAAAAAAAAAAAAAAAAAAAAAAAAAAAAAAAAAAAAAAAAAAAAAAAAAAAAAAAAAAAAAAAAAAAAAAAAAAAAAAAAAAAAAAAAAAAAAAAAAAAAAAAAAAAAAAAAAAAAAAAAAAAAAAAAAAAAAAAAAAAAAAAAAAAAAAAAAAAAAAAAAAAAAAAAAAAAAAAAAAAAAAAAAAAAAAAAAAAAAAAAAAAAAAAAAAAAAAAAAAAAAAAAAAAAAAAAAAAAAAAAAAAAAAAAAAAAAAAAAAAAAAAAAAAAAAAAAAAAAAAAAAAAAAAAAAAAAAAAAAAAAAAAAAAAAAAAAAAAAAAAAAAAAAAAAAAAAAAAAAAAAAAAAAAAAAAAAAAAAAAAAAAAAAAAAAAAAAAAAAAAAAAAAAAAAAAAAAAAAAAAAAAAAAAAAAAAAAAAAAAAAAAAAAAAAAAAAAAAAAAAAAAAAAAAAAAAAAAAAAAAAAAAAAAAAAAAAAAAAAAAAAAAAAAAAAAAAAAAAAAAAAAAAAAAAAAAAAAAAAAAAAAAAAAAAAAAAAAAAAAAAAAAAAAAAAAAAAAAAAAAAAAAAAAAAAAAAAAAAAAAAAAAAAAAAAAAAAAAAAAAAAAAAAAAAAAAAAAAAAAAAAAAAAAAAAAAAAAAAAAAAAAAAAAAAAAAAAAAAAAAAAAAAAAAAAAAAAAAAAAAAAAAAAAAAAAAAAAAAAAAAAAAAAAAAAAAAAAAAAAAAAAAAAAAAAAAAAAAAAAAAAAAAAAAAAAAAAAAAAAAAAAAAAAAAAAAAAAAAAAAAAAAAAAAAAAAAAAAAAAAAAAAAAAAAAAAAAAAAAAAAAAAAAAAAAAAAAAAAAAAAAAAAAAAAAAAAAAAAAAAAAAAAAAAAAAAAAAAAAAAAAAAAAAAAAAAAAAAAAAAAAAAAAAAAAAAAAAAAAAAAAAAAAAAAAAAAAAAAAAAAAAAAAAAAAAAAAAAAAAAAAAAAAAAAAAAAAAAAAAAAAAAAAAAAAAAAAAAAAAAAAAAAAAAAAAAAAAAAAAAAAAAAAAAAAAAAAAAAAAAAAAAAAAAAAAAAAAAAAAAAAAAAAAAAAAAAAAAAAAAAAAAAAAAAAAAAAAAAAAAAAAAAAAAAAAAAAAAAAAAAAAAAAAAAAAAAAAAAAAAAAAAAAAAAAAAAAAAAAAAAAAAAAAAAAAAAAAAAAAAAAAAAAAAAAAAAAAAAAAAAAAAAAAAAAAAAAAAAAAAAAAAAAAAAAAAAAAAAAAAAAAAAAAAAAAAAAAAAAAAAAAAAAAAAAAAAAAAAAAAAAAAAAAAAAAAAAAAAAAAAAAAAAAAAAAAAAAAAAAAAAAAAAAAAAAAAAAAAAAAAAAAAAAAAAAAAAAAAAAAAAAAAAAAAAAAAAAAAAAAAAAAAAAAAAAAAAAAAAAAAAAAAAAAAAAAAAAAAAAAAAAAAAAAAAAAAAAAAAAAAAAAAAAAAAAAAAAAAAAAAAAAAAAAAAAAAAAAAAAAAAAAAAAAAAAAAAAAAAAAAAAAAAAAAAAAAAAAAAAAAAAAAAAAAAAAAAAAAAAAAAAAAAAAAAAAAAAAAAAAAAAAAAAAAAAAAAAAAAAAAAAAAAAAAAAAAAAAAAAAAAAAAAAAAAAAAAAAAAAAAAAAAAAAAAAAAAAAAAAAAAAAAAAAAAAAAAAAAAAAAAAAAAAAAAAAAAAAAAAAAAAAAAAAAAAAAAAAAAAAAAAAAAAAAAAAAAAAAAAAAAAAAAAAAAAAAAAAAAAAAAAAAAAAAAAAAAAAAAAAAAAAAAAAAAAAAAAAAAAAAAAAAAAAAAAAAAAAAAAAAAAAAAAAAAAAAAAAAAAAAAAAAAAAAAAAAAAAAAAAAAAAAAAAAAAAAAAAAAAAAAAAAAAAAAAAAAAAAAAAAAAAAAAAAAAAAAAAAAAAAAAAAAAAAAAAAAAAAAAAAAAAAAAAAAAAAAAAAAAAAAAAAAAAAAAAAAAAAAAAAAAAAAAAAAAAAAAAAAAAAAAAAAAAAAAAAAAAAAAAAAAAAAAAAAAAAAAAAAAAAAAAAAAAAAAAAAAAAAAAAAAAAAAAAAAAAAAAAAAAAAAAAAAAAAAAAAAAAAAAAAAAAAAAAAAAAAAAAAAAAAAAAAAAAAAAAAAAAAAAAAAAAAAAAAAAAAAAAAAAAAAAAAAAAAAAAAAAAAAAAAAAAAAAAAAAAAAAAAAAAAAAAAAAAAAAAAAAAAAAAAAAAAAAAAAAAAAAAAAAAAAAAAAAAAAAAAAAAAAAAAAAAAAAAAAAAAAAAAAAAAAAAAAAAAAAAAAAAAAAAAAAAAAAAAAAAAAAAAAAAAAAAAAAAAAAAAAAAAAAAAAAAAAAAAAAAAAAAAAAAAAAAAAAAAAAAAAAAAAAAAAAAAAAAAAAAAAAAAAAAAAAAAAAAAAAAAAAAAAAAAAAAAAAAAAAAAAAAAAAAAAAAAAAAAAAAAAAAAAAAAAAAAAAAAAAAAAAAAAAAAAAAAAAAAAAAAAAAAAAAAAAAAAAAAAAAAAAAAAAAAAAAAAAAAAAAAAAAAAAAAAAAAAAAAAAAAAAAAAAAAAAAAAAAAAAAAAAAAAAAAAAAAAAAAAAAAAAAAAAAAAAAAAAAAAAAAAAAAAAAAAAAAAAAAAAAAAAAAAAAAAAAAAAAAAAAAAAAAAAAAAAAAAAAAAAAAAAAAAAAAAAAAAAAAAAAAAAAAAAAAAAAAAAAAAAAAAAAAAAAAAAAAAAAAAAAAAAAAAAAAAAAAAAAAAAAAAAAAAAAAAAAAAAAAAAAAAAAAAAAAAAAAAAAAAAAAAAAAAAAAAAAAAAAAAAAAAAAAAAAAAAAAAAAAAAAAAAAAAAAAAAAAAAAAAAAAAAAAAAAAAAAAAAAAAAAAAAAAAAAAAAAAAAAAAAAAAAAAAAAAAAAAAAAAAAAAAAAAAAAAAAAAAAAAAAAAAAAAAAAAAAAAAAAAAAAAAAAAAAAAAAAAAAAAAAAAAAAAAAAAAAAAAAAAAAAAAAAAAAAAAAAAAAAAAAAAAAAAAAAAAAAAAAAAAAAAAAAAAAAAAAAAAAAAAAAAAAAAAAAAAAAAAAAAAAAAAAAAAAAAAAAAAAAAAAAAAAAAAAAAAAAAAAAAAAAAAAAAAAAAAAAAAAAAAAAAAAAAAAAAAAAAAAAAAAAAAAAAAAAAAAAAAAAAAAAAAAAAAAAAAAAAAAAAAAAAAAAAAAAAAAAAAAAAAAAAAAAAAAAAAAAAAAAAAAAAAAAAAAAAAAAAAAAAAAAAAAAAAAA